>NC_057809.1:150912364-150945696 GCF_018294505.1 Triticum aestivum
TCTCCCCCGGCTCTTCCCTCCTCTCCCTCGCTCTCTCTCTCACACGGCCGAACACCACCCTCGCCGCCGTTCGCCACAGCAGCCGTCTCCGGCCACCCCTCGCTCCCCCGACTAGCTCAGGAGCTCCGCCTCGACCCCCTCTTCCCTCTCCACCGACCCACAGCTCCCCGGAAGCCCTGCATCGCCGCCACGTCGCCGTTCCCCTCTTCGGGCTCCGACCATCGTCGCCGTCAAATTTGCCGTCTCCAGCGCGTCCCCGAGCCCGCTAACCATCCCTGCAGCTCCGCGGTGAGCCCCCGAGTCGTTTCCCCCTTCTCCCCGGGTCTCGTTCGATCTCTAGGCCCTAGCCCCACCTTGGCCGAGAGCTCCACGCCGCCGGCGATGTCGCCGTCGTGGCCACGGTCACCGTAGCACCCAACCGAGCACACTATCGTGCTCCACACCTCACTAGGAGTACGCAGCACGCACTAACGCCTCCCCAAACCCCCTGCAACACCGATCCCGACCGCACCCGAACTCCGGCGGCCGCAGCCGAGCGCGCCGCCGTCGACTCCGGCCACCCCAGGCCCAGCCACGGCCACCGTTCGACGCGCGGGAGCAAGAGCTTTCCAACGAGCCCAAGCACGGCCTCGCCCGTGCCCTGTAGCGTGATCCCGCGTCGCGCCGCCGTCTCGGACCTCGCCGGCGTCACGTCGCCGGTGGGTTTGACCCACTTTGACCACGGCAGGACACCCCCTGAGTCCCTGACAGGTGGGCCCAGCCCTGTAGCTAATTAGGATTAGTGCTAACCACTAATGGTTAACCCCCTGACACTGACAGTGGGCCCCCAGCGCCACTAACCCCTAATTAGGATTAAACTAACCCTGTTTAACCCCCCTGTCACTGACGTGTGGACCCCACACGTCAGGTTTGACTCCAGCCAGCCGCAGTTGACCACTGACGTCATGCTGACGTCATGCTGGCGCAATAATTATAATTTCTGGATTTAAATTTAATCAGGAAATTCCAGAATATTATTTAAACTTCAAAAATTCATAACTTTTATTCTGTAACTCCAAATTGGACAAATTATATATGAAAAATGATCAGAAAAATCCAATCTATCCATATGTACTATTTTCATGCATGATCAAACAAGTTAAATTGATGTTTTAAGCAGAACAAGGAAAAGCACTTTAAAAGGCCATGTTTGAGTTTGAAATTTGAATCTTTGATTCAAATTTGTTCAAACCCTTCTGGTTTTAGTTGCATTAGCCCAACACACTCATATTGCCATGTTTCATGCATGCATCATATTGTCGCATATTGTTTGGTGATGTTTGTGCATCGCTGTCCTTTACGACAGGTTCTGCCTCCGAGGAGTACCGTGATTACCCTAACGAAGAACCGTATCAGTGCATCGAACCATCAGGCAAGCAACCAACCATTTGATCATATCGATACAATCCCATGTTCTCGCTCCTGCTCTCTTTTACTGCATTAAGACAACGCGTTTCAAACTGCTGTGTGCTACGGTAGTTGAACCCATTTCCTCTGCATGACCTGTCATTGCCACAGTAACTAGATGAAACCCACTAGCATGTGTAGGAGTTGATTGAGCCATATGTATGTGTTGTTCCTACCTTGCTATGCCTGCTATGCTTAGAGTCGTGTCAGGTCTGGTTCATCTGGGTGATGGGCTAGAGTGAAATGTTTATGTCGGTAATGAGAGTGGTGTGGTGAACACGATTTGGTAAAGGTATCGATGAGAGGCCATGTAGGAGTACATGGTGGGTTGTTTCATTGAAGACGACCTTAAGCACTGAGATCTGTATATGTGATTTAAGATACAACTACTACCATGCATTGGGCCCTGAAATATGACCCCGCTCGACTTCTTATTCACCCTAGCTCTCTGTCCAGGAGTTGCAAGTAGTTTCTGGTGTTTGTAGCCTACTGGAGGCCGTGGACAGCGCTGACCATAGGGGTGGGCTGTGATGCGGTAGGTACGTGGCCGGGTGTACCAAATACCCGTTAGGTATCTTGGGAACCCTGTTCACATCGTTCGGGCCGTATGGGAAACCTCGGCCGGACTCCCTGCGGATGGAACCTGAATAGGCGATAAACCTGGACTAGAGGCTTAAGTGTTTAGGTAGGTCGTGGTCTACACCCACGTCGGCTTTCGCTTGAAGTCTGCCGAGCACATGTCGTGTGCAGACGCTAAGTGGTGGAAACATGTATGAAGAAGTACACCCCTGCAGGGTTATCATAATCTATTCGAATAGCCGCGTCCGCGGTAAGGACTACTTGGTTGCCTATACAGTTCATAGACAAGTAAATGGAAACTACTAAAAGCCTCAAGATAAGTGTGAGTGCCGAGGATGGCTCTTCCGTAGGAAGACGGAGGTGGATCCTCGGTAGTGTATTGAAGTGGTGAGTAGTGGACTCGTGTGCGCAAAACCATTTCAAATTGAAGTATAGTAGGATATCCTAGCCAAGAGTCAAAGCTGGCTTGCTGCAATAACTCCACCAACCCTTCTTGATACTATGCATGTATGTAGGATCTGATGTAAGTCTTGCTGAGTACCTTTGTACTCATGTTGCTATAATCTACATTTTTACAGAAGACGCTGCAACCCCTTCTGATGGGTTCTATGTAGACGTTGACATCAACGAGTAGGCTAAAGACCCAGGTGGTGACCCTGAGCTTGTGATGGACCACGTAGTATAGTTAGGCTTTCCAAGCCTCTTTTATTTTACTAATTGTCTGTACTCAGACCTTTCGCTGCTGGTTTGTATGACTGTATGACTTGTATGTTGGGTCGTGAGACCCGTACCTTTGTGTATGTTATGTATGGCTCCCTGAGCCTTAAATAAAGTACTTGTGTCGTAGAGTCATGTTGTGATGCTTCGTTGTATTTGCACATATCGAGCATATTGTGTGTATGATTGAAATGCTTGGTATGTGTGGGATCTGACTATCTAGTTGTTTATCTTTAGTAGCCTCTCTTACCGGGAAATGTCTCCTAGTGTTACCGCTGAGCCATGGTAGCTTGCTACTGCTCTGGAACACTTAGGCTGGCCGGCATGTGTCCTTCTTCGTTCCTGTGTCTGTCCCTTCGGGGAAATGTCACGCTTTGAGTACCGGAGTCCTGTTAGCCCGCTACAGCCCGGTTTACCGGAGTCCTGCTAGCCCAGTGCTACAGCCCGGACCCACTTGCTGATGACCGACACGTTCGAAGCTGGGTCATGGATGCCTGTCCCTGTAAGTCTGTGCCACTTTGGGTTTACGACTAGTCATGTCAGCCCGGGCTCCTTATCATATGGATGCTAGCGACACTATCATATACGTGAGCCAAAAGGCGCAAACGGTCCCGGGAAAAGGTAAGACGACACCCGTGGGGATACCGTGCGTGAGGCCGCAAAGTGATATGAGGTGTTACCGGCTAGATCGATGTGACATCGAGTCGGGGTCCTGACAGCGTTGGCATCAGAGCAGGACTGCCTGTAGGTTCTCCAAGCCAAACTGGTCGATGTTGAGTCTAGAAATTCTTTAGTTATATGTAGGGGAATTGTTTGTGGGTTGGAACATAAGGCTCTTTTTACTCCTTTATCTTATGACTTTCTGATCTGAGTCAGTCCATTCTTCCACCGGGGGTTAAGGAATTAGGATCTGTTCTCTCTATCAGGATCACGAGTTACTAATCAGTAGTACCTTATAAGTTTGATGGTTACAAGCCTAGTTCAGTTCTACTACCACATTATGTTGCTAGAATGGTTTCAGAACTTTGATATGATGATGTTGAGTGTGTACGAAATCCTTTGTCAAATGTCTCAAAATCCTTTTTGAGCATTTACAGCTGTTATGCTGCCGAAATTTTGCTAGAAGTTCTAATGCCTTTGCATTATGATTGTGCTTTCAGATGGCCACTCGCGACCTCAATCAAGTGGTTCGCCTGACTCGATGCCTAGATGTACCCGGCCATACTGCCAAGTTGGTCAGGGTAATGACTGAGGCTAGATACCGCTGGTATCCCGAGTACACGGTCGAAGAGCAATTCCGAGATTTTAATCAAAGCCAGTATCTCTGCACTGTCAGGATATTTCCATCTTATCCTGGATCCACCGAGCCTCTTCACTGCTCCTATGGACTCGGGGTTACTATTGAGATGGCTGTGCAGGACGCTGCCTACTCTATGATGACCATTATGCGAGTCAGATCTGGTTTATTTCGGGACTCTGATTTCCGGTATATGCCAGGATCACTTCCGGGAGCACAAGGGTATCTCCAGGCTATTTATGCTGACCCCACTCAGGAGGATTCACGGACTCGCACCACTGCTGAGATGCTCGAGGATAAGGACCGTGAAAATCGGGCCTTGAGGTTAGAGCTCTTCAATACCCGTGCTGACCACTGGGCCACTTTGACTCGGTTCGCACCGGCGGTGCAAGCTGGATATTCAGATATGCGCGATCTCTATCCTGTGAGATCTGCTCTGCCGGACGTGATGGTTTGGCGTGATGTAGGAGGCATCACCCCACCTCGCGGTCCCCGCAGGCCACCGTCTGTTGGTCCAAGGCCTCATCCTAGCCCCTATGGTCCACAAGCTCCGCGAGACCGTCTGTTTCCGGATGATCATGTTGAGCTTCCAGGCTATGGAGGTGACTTCTACGAGGACTACTACGGATCGGTCTGAGTTAGTGGTAGTATCACTAGTTCGCACTAGCTGTGTCTTCTATCGTTCCGCGTGACTCGTGGGATATGACCTAGTTTGTACTCTTTCCGGAGGTGTAGAAAAATAATGTATAGGAGCTTGGGATGCCTCCGATGAGATGTAATCCTCTTTTCACCGTATTAGTACTTTGTTTGGTTTTGTACTAAACCCTGTATGGTGTGTATGACGATGGAATAAAAGAAGCAGTTTCTGTATCTACCATGTCATATGGATGATCATCTTGCATTCCGAGTTATTCCTTACATTATGTGTCCTATGTCGGAATTTTATCATCCTGACTAAATCATTGTCTTGTTTACCTAGGATGGTCAACACGCGCACTAACCCTGCTCCTCAAGAGCAGGCCGAAGGCAGTGAAGTCAGGGATGCAAATCTGCCTCATCCTCCTTCACTAGCCGAGGTTATGATGGAAGCTGAGAGAAACAAGCGGGAGACCAACCGTTTGTTGGAGCGTATTGAACAGAACACAGCACACCATCAGAGGACTAACGTGGCGTCACTCAGTGATTTTATCAAATTACATCCACCCACGTTCCACCACTCCGTCGAGCCTCTCAACGCTGATGACTGGCTTCGCAGTATCTCTCACAAACTGCGTTCCGCGCTGGTAGCGGAGGCTGACAAGGTCACCTTTGCTGCATATCATCTTGAAGGCCCCGCCAGTCTATGGTGGGAGAATTATGGAGCTATGCGCCCAGCGGGCCATGTCACTACTTGGGCTGAGTTCAGCGAGGCTTTCCGTGAACATCACATTCCGGAGGGTCTCATGGACCGTAAACGTGAGGAATTCTGCAATTTCACCCAAGGCCGACTTTTTGTGGATGTTTACAGTAGGGAGTTTGGTAATCTCGCACGATATGCAACCGAGGAAGTTTCTACTGACGCCAAGAAGCAAGCAAGGTTCCGTAAGGGACTTAGTCCTGAGCTTCGCCGCGACCTCCGTCTGCATGAGTGCACATCTTTTCAGAAACTTGTCAATAAAGCCATCAGTGCTGAAACTGGTGAGACTGACTATGACGCAACACGCAAGCATGGCCGTGATATGGGTTCCTCATCCGGTGCTGGTCCTCAGAAGCGCCGCGTGTGGGTACCCAACACCGCCCTGCCACCCAGGTTCACACCGAGGCCATCTTTCCAGGCGCCTCGCCCCGTTCAACAGTCTGCTCCAGCCAAGCCCTATGGGGGTCCAATCAACAATGCTCCTCCACGTACCAGTTCCGTGACTTGTTTCAAGTGTGGGGAATCTGGTCACTATATGCGTGAGTGTCCCCAGACCAACCCCAATCAATCTGCTAAAGCTGTTGGCCGTGGCAACCCGACAGGGAAAGTGTTTCATGCTAAACCGGTCACCGCTTCACGTGGCCATGTCAACTGTATCTCTGCCGAAGAAGCTCAAGAGGATCCCAACGTCGTTCTCGGTACGCTTCTTGTTAATTGCCACCCGGCATCTGTTCTTTTCGATACAGGAGCCTCTCATTCTTTTATATCCGAAAATTATGCTCGTTTGCATAACGTTGCATTCTGTGACATGCCATCCACTATGGAAATTTCTACCCCTGGTTCTAGATGGCAGACCTCTAGGGTAAGTTATGGAAATGAAATCCAAGTCGACAGACTTGTTTTTCTCGCATCTTTGATAGCCCTTAAATCTTCAGATATTAATATCATTTTGGGTATGGACTGGATGTCAGCTCATCAAGCCAAAATTGATTGCTTCTCTAGGACTGTTCAACTCACCCATCCTTCGGGGAAGATAGTCAATGTCTTGACCCGAATAGCCAAGCGACAATTATATTCTCTTAACGCCAGCCCTTTGCCAGACCTTGAGGACATTCCGGTAGTCCGTGACTTCCCGGATGTCTTTCCAGAGGAATTGCCAGGTGTTCCACCTGACAGGGATGTTGAGTTCGTAATCGACCTCATCCCCGGAACTGTTCCGATTGCTAGAAGACCTTATAAGATGGCACCACTAGAACTAGCCGAGCTTAAGAAACAACTCGATGAATCCTTGAAAAAGGGTTTCATCCGCCCTAGTTCATCTCCGTGGGCTTGCCCCGTACTATTCGTCAAGAAGAAGGATGGTACGGACCGGATGGTTGTAGATTACCGACCTGTCAATTTGGTCACAATCAAGAACAAATATCCACTTCCCAGGATCAACGATCTGTATGATCAGCTCGCTGGATCCTCAGTCTTCTCCAAGATGGATTTGAGGTTGGGCTACCATCAAATCAAAATCAGAAACGGGGACATTCCTAAAACGGCCTTTGTTACTCGTTATGGCCAATACGAGTACACCGTCATGTCCTTCGGATTAACCAACGCTCCAGCCACCTTTTCTCGGTTAATGAACTCAATCTTCATGGAGTATTTGGATAAATTCGTCGTGGTTTACCTCGATGATATACTCATCTACTCCAAGAACGAGGAAGAACATGCCGAACATCTAAGGCTAGTGTTGAAGAAACTTCGAGAGCATCGCCTTTATGCCAAATTTTCTAAATGTGAATTCTGGTTGTCAGAAGTGACCTATCTGGGTCATGTAATATCTGGTAAAGGTATTGCTGTTAACCCTGAGCGAGTTCAAGCCGTCCTTAGTTGGACTCCACCTGAATCGGTCAAGCAAGTTCGGAGTTTTCTAGGCTTAGCGAGCTATTGTCGTCGCTTTGTCGAGAACTTCTCCAAAGTTGCTAAACCTCTAACTGAACTCCTCAAGAAAGATAAAAAGTTCGAATGGACTCCACAATGTGAGCACAGCTTTCAGGAACTGAAAAGACGCCTGACCTCTGCTCCCGTACTGGTACCGCCAGACTTTTCCAAGGACTTTGTTATCTACTGCGACGCCTCGCGACAAGGACTAGGTTGCATTCTTATGCAAGATCGGCACGTAATTGCTTACGCTTCACGGCAATTGCACCCACATGAGGAGAATTATCCTACTCATGATCTAGAGCTTGCAGCCATAGTCTATGCACTTAAGACCTGGCGACATTACCTCCTCGGTAATCGTTGCGAAATATTCACTGATCACCAAAGTCTGAAGTACATTTTCACCCAACCGGATTTGAATCTCAGGCAGAGACGTTGGGTTGAATTGATCACAGACTTCGACTTAGGAATAACCTACACCCCAGGGAAAGCCAACGTCATGGCTGATGCGCTAAGTCGTAAATCTTATTGTAACAACCTGATGTTACAACAAAGTCAACCGCTCCTCCATGAGGAATTTCGGAAGCTTAACCTTCACATTGTACCTCAAGGTTTTCTTTCCACCTTGGTAGCAAAACCTACTCTTACGGATCAAATCATCGCTGCCCAAAGGCGGATAAGGGAATATCTAAAATCAAAGAGAACATTGCTAGCGGAGGTGCTAGTTGTTTCTCCACAAATGATCATGGTGTTGTGTACTTTGAGAACCGTCTAGTGGTTCCCAAGAACCAGCATCTACGGCAATTGATCCTTAAAGAAGCTCATGAATCTCCTCTCACCATTCATCCCGGTAGTACTAAGATGTATCAGGACCTACGCCAGAGGTTCTGGTGGACTAGGATGAAGAGAGAAATTGCTCAGTTTATTGCTAATTGCGACGTCTGTCGTCGTGTAAAAGCAGAGCACCAACGGCCTGCTGGCACCCTTCAACCCTTAGCTATTCCTGAATGGAAATGGGATAAAATTGGTATGGATTTCATTACCGGTTTTCCCAGGACCAAGAGAGGGAATAATGCTATTTTCGTCGTGGTCGATCGTCTTTCCAAAGTAGCCCATTTCTTACCTGTTCGTGAGAGTATAACCGCTAGTCAGCTGGCAGATTTGTACATCTCCCGAATAGTGTCTCTCCATGGTGTTCCTTTGGAAATTAACTCGGATCGAGGAAGTCTTTTCACCTCTCGATTTTGGGAAAGTTTCCAAAATGCTATGGGAACTCGTCTCTCCTTTAGCACCGCTTTCCACCCTCAGTCGAGTGGTCAAGTGGAACGCGTCAACCAGATTCTAGAAGACATGCTTTGAGCCTCTGTTATCTCTTTCGGAATGGACTGGGAGAAGTGCCTTCCATTTGCCGAATTCGCTTACAACAACAGCTATCAATCTAGCTTGGGTAAAGCCCCTTTTGAAGTTCTCTATGGACGACGATGTCGAACACCCCTTAACTGGTCAGAGACCGGGGAAAGACAATTCTTTGGCCCGGATATGATTCAGGAAGCAGAAGAACAAGTTCGTATCGTTCGTGAAAAGTTGAAAACAGCCCAATCTCGTCAAAAGAGTCAATATGACCGAAAACATAAGGCTATGACTTTCGAGGTTGACGAGAAGGCTTATCTTCGGGTCACCCCTCTGAAGGGAACCCATCGTTTCGGTATCAAAGGCAAATTGGCTCCTCGTTACATTGGACCTTTTCGCATTCTTGCCAAACGAGGAGAAGTTGCCTACCAGTTGGAACTACCTCCGCATCTCTCCAGAGTTCACGATGTCTTCCACGTTTCTCAACTCAGGCGTTGCTTCTCGGATCCTATCCGTGAAGTGGACCCCGAAACGCTTGATCTCCAAGATAATCTTACATATCGAGAGTACCCCATTCGTATCCTCGATCAAGCCGAACGTACCACGCGACGTCATAATATCAAGTTTCTCAAGGTTCAATGGTCGCACCATTCTGAGGATGAAGCAACTTGGGAAAGGGAGGATCGTCTTCGACTCGAGTATCCCGCCTTCTTCTCGGAGGAACCCAAATCTCGGGACGAGATTCTTTTGAGTGGGGGTGAGTTGTCACACCCTAGCTAGTCATGCATTAGAGTGTTGCATCATGTTTACTCTTTCATCAGAAACTTGAAATGGGGATGACAGAACCCCCAGTCCCCTCTGAAACCAACTAGGGTTACTAAAATAATTTTTCAATGAACCTGAAATGCCCTTCTAAAATGCCCATCATTTTTGCCTTGGTTCAGAACCTCTGCCAAAAGTGGTGCACATTTTCCTAGGCCATCCTAAGGTTTTTGATTTAAATCATAAATATTTGAATTTGGGCATTTAAAATAATATAAAATATTTAAATGCTCAAATATCTCCAAACTAAAATGTTTCATGTTGGAAATAATCCAACTATGGGCCAGAAATAGTTTGGTGATTTTTGGAGTTGCCTAGGTATTTTATTTAATTCAACAAAGTTGCAGATATATTTAAATAAAAACAGAAACAGAAAAACTAAAAGGGAGAAGCTTACCTGGGCTCCTCCCTGTGCAGCCCAGCCAGCTGGCCGGCCCAGCCAGCAGCCGGCCCAGCCCACCTCCCTCCTCTGTCGTCTTCGTCCCGACAGAGGGAGGGGAGTGTGGCCGGCGCGCGCGCACGGCCACCGCGCCACGCCACCTCTCTCCCTGCCTGCCTGCCCTCCCCTCCTCGCCTCGGTGTCCCTGGACGACGCCACGCCTCCCCCCTGCTCTCTCTCACTCTCCCCCGGCTCTCCCCTCGCTCTCTCCCTCGCCCGGCCGAACACCACCGTCGCCGCCGTTCGCCTTAGCCGCTGTCTCCGACCACCCCTCGCTCCCCCGACTAGCTCAGGAGCTCCGCCTCGACTCCCTCTTCCTCCCCACCGCTCCACAGCTCCCCGGAAGCCCTGCATCGCCGCCACGTCGCCGTTCCCCTCTTCGGGCTCCGACCACCGTCGCCGTCGAATTCGCCGTCTCCAGCGCGTCCCCGAGCCCGCTTCGACGCCCACTGCAACCGCGGTGAGCTACGCCACCGTTTTCCCCTCTCCTTCCCCTCGTTCCCTCACCGTAGCCTCCTCCCCACCACGGCCGAACCTCCGCCGTCGCCGAGCTCGCCGTCGACGCAGCTCCGGTGACCATTTGGTCACCCCGGCGAGTCCAACGAGTTCGCAAGACCCCGTAGAGCATCCCTAGCGCCTCGCTTTGCTCGACTTCAAGCTCCAGCACCGCTCCCGTGCACGACCGAACCCCGGCGGCCGCAGCCGAGCTCGCCGCCGTCGACCCCGGCCACCCCGACCCCAACGGGCTCCGCCAAGAGCTGCGGGTTGCCCTCAGCTCCACTCCGGTGGCCTCCGCGGTCCATTTGGTGGCCGAAATGGCCAAAACCACTCCCGCCGCCGCGTCGGGCTCGCCGGCGACTAAACGCCGGCAGCCGACTTTGACTTTGACCATGGGTGGGCCCTGGTTGACTCCCCTGAGTCAATGACAGATGGGGCCCAGCCCTGTTAATTAAACAGGATTAGTTTTAATTAAGTTTTAATTAAAATAATCACCCTGACATGCGGGACCCACTGTCAGGTTTGACCCAGACCTGTTCCGTTGACCTGCTGACGTCACACTGACGTCAGGCTGACGCAGTAATTGAATTTCTGGATTTAAATTAAATCAGGAAATTCCAGAATATTATTTAAACTTCAAAAATTCATAACTTTTATTCTGTAACTCCAAATTGGACAAATTATATATGAAAAATGATCAGAAAAATCCAATCTATCCATCTGTACTATTTTCATGCATGATCAAACAAGTTAAATTGATGTTTTAATCAGAACAAGGAAAAGCACTTTAAAAGGCCATATTTGAATTTGAAATTTGAATCCTTGATTCAAATTTGTTCAAACACATCTGGTTTTAGTTGCATTAGCCCAACACACTCATATTGCCATGTTTCATGCATGCATCATATTGTTGCATATTGTTTGGTGATGTTTGTGTATCGATGTCCTTTGCGACAGGATCTGTTCCCGAGGAGTACCGTGATTACCCTAACGAAGAACCGTATCCGTGCAACGAACCATCAGGCAAGCAACCAACCATTTGATCATATCGATACAATCCCATGTTCTCGCTCCTGCTCTCTTTTACTGCATTAAGACAACGCGATTCAAACTGCTGTGTGCTACGGTAGTTGAACCCATTTCCTCTGCATGACCTGTCATTGCCACAGTAACTAGATGAAACCCACTAGCATGTGTAGGAGTTGATTGAGCCATATGTATGTGTTGTTCCTACCTTGCTATGCCTGCTATGCTTAGAGTTGTGTCAGGTCTGGTTCATCTGGGTGATGGGCTAGAGTGAAATGATTATGTCGGTAATGAGAGTGGTGTGGTGAACACGATTTGGTAAAGGTATCGATGAGAGGCCATGTAGGAGTACATGGTGGGTTGTTGCATTAGCCCGTGGGTATTGAACCTTCACATTGTTCCTCAAGGTTTTCTCTCCACCTTGGTGGCAAAACCTACCCTTACGGATCAAATTATCAAAGCACAGAAGGTAGATCCGGGAATCTCCCGCATCAAGAGGAACATTCAGAAAGGAATTGCGAATTGCTTCTCCATTAATGATCAAGGGGTCGTATACTTCGGGAATCGACTAGTGGTTCCCAAAGTGCGAAACCTGAGGCGTTTGATCCTTAAGGAAGCTCATGAATCTCCTCTCACCATTCATCCCGGTAGCACTAAAATGTATCAGGACCTACGCCAGAGGTTCTGGTGGACTAGGATGAAGAGAGAAATTGCTCAGTATATTGCCAATTGCGACGTCTGCCGTCGTGTAAAAGCAGAGCATCAACGGCCTGCTGGCACCCTTCAACCCTTAGCTATTCCTGAATGGAAATGGGATAAAATTGGTATGGATTTCATTACCGGTTTTCCCAGGACCAAAAGAGGGAATAACGCTATTTTCGTCGTGGTCGATCGTCTTTCCAAAGTAGCTCATTTCTTACCTGTTCGTGAGAGTATAACCGCTAGCCAGCTGGCAGACTTATACATCTCCCGAATAGTGTCCCTCCATGGTGTTCCTTTGGAAATCAATTCGGATCGAGGAAGTCTTTTCACCTCTCGATTTTGGGAAAGTTTCCAAAATGCTATGGGAACTCGTCTCTCCTTTAGCACCGCTTTCCACCCTCAGTCAAGTGGTCAAGTGGAACGCGTCAATCAGATTCTAGAAGACATGCTTCGAGCCTCTGTTATCTCATTCGGAATGGACTGGGAGAAGTGCCTTCCATTTGCCGAATTCGCTTACAACAACAGCTATCAATCTAGCTTGGGTAAAGCCCCTTTTGAAGTTCTCTATGGACGACGATGTCGAACACCCCTTAACTGGTCAGAGACCGGGGAAAGACAATTCTTTGGCCCGGATATGATTCAGGAAGCAGAAGAACAAGTTCGTATCGTTCATGAAAAGTTGAAAACAGCCCAATCTCGTCAAAAGAGTCAATATGACCGAAAACATAAGGCTATGACTTTCGAGGTTGACGAGAAGGCTTATCTTCGGGTCACCCCTCTGAAGGGAACCCATCGTTTCGGTATCAAAGGCAAATTGGCTCCTCGTTACATTGGACCTTTTCGCATTCTCGCCAAACGAGGAGAAGTTGCCTACCAGTTGGAACTACCTCCGCACCTCTCCAGAGTCCACGATGTCTTCCACGTTTCTCAACTCAGGCGTTGCTTCTCGGATCCTATCCGTGAAGTGGACCACGAAACGCTTGATCTCCAAGATAATCTTACATATCGAGAGTACCCCATTCGTATCCTCGATCAGGCCGAACGTACCACCCGACGTCATAATATCAAGTTTCTCAAAGTTCAATGGTCGCACCATTCTGAAGATGAAGCAACCTGGGAAAGGGAGGATCGTCTTCGACTCGAGTATCCCGCCTTCTTCCCGGAGGAACCCAAATCTCGGGACGAGATTCTTTTGAGTGGGGGTGAGTTGTCACATCCTAGTTAGCCATGCATTAGAGTGTTGCATCATGTTTACTCTTTCACCAGAAATGGGGATCTGTGAAACCCTCAGAATCATTTTGAAAATGACCCAAATAAAAATTTCTCCAAAAGGGTCCAAGAAAATGCTCATGTTGCTCTCTGAAAATATTGGACAGAGATAAAAATCAAACCAATATTTTTTAGAGCTCATAGGTATTTATTTTGGGCATTTGGAATTAATGCATAAATATTTGCATTGGAAATATATTAATTATATATATTAATATATGTCCAAATATTATGCCATATATAAAGGAGCTCTGGAATAATATATCTAGCCCCTGCAAAAATTGGCATAAGTTAAATAAATGATTTAATATATTTTTTAAATCAAAACAAATGTCAGAAATTAGAAAACAGAAAAAAAATAAAAGGGAGAAGCTTACCTGGGCTCCTCCACTGTGCGGCCCAGCCAGCTGGCTGGCCCAGCCAGCAGCCGGCCCAGCCCACCTCCCTCCTCTGTCGTCTTCGTCCCGACAGAGGGAGGGGAGTGTGGCCGGCGCGCGCGCGCGCCACCGCGCCACGCCACCTCTCTCCCTGCCTGCCTGCCCTCCCCTCCTCGCCTCGATGCCCCTGGACGACGCCACGCCTCCCCCTTGCTCTCTCTCACTCTCCCCCGGCTCTTCCCTCCTCTCCCTCGCTCTCTCTCTCACACGGCCGAACACCACCCTCGCCGCCGTTCGCCACAGCAGCCGTCTCCGGCCACCCCTCGCTCCCCCGACTAGCTCAGGAGCTCCGCCTCGACCCCCTCTTCCCTCTCCACCGACCCACAGCTCCCCGGAAGCCCTGCATCGCCGCCACATCGCCGTTCCCCTCTTCGGGCTCCGACCATCGTCGCCGTCAAATTTGCTGTCTCCAGTGTGTCCCCGAGCCCGCTAACCATCCCTGCAGCTCCGCGGTGAGCCCCCGAGTCGTTTCCCCCTTCTCCCCTGGTCTCGTTCGATCTCTAGGCCCTAGCCCCACCTTGGCCGAGAGCTCCACGCCACCGGCGATGTCGCCGTCGTGGCCACGGTCACCGTAGCACCCAACCGAGCACACTATCGTGCTCCACACCTCACTAGGAGTACGCAGCACGCACTAATGCCTCCCCAAACCCCCTGCAACACCGATCCCGACCGCACCCGAACTCCGGCGGCCGCAGCCGAGCTCGCCGCCGTCGACTCCGGCCACCCCAGGCCCAGCCACGGCCACCGTTCGACGCGCGGGAGCAAGAGCTTTCCAACGAGCCCAAGCACGGCCTCGCCCGTGCCCTGTAGCGCGATCCCGAGTCGCGCCGCCGTCTCGGACCTCGCCGGCGTCACGTCGCCGGTGGGTTTGACCCACTTTGACCACGGCAGGACACCCCCTGAGTCCCTGACAGGTGGGCCCAGTCCTGTAGCTAATTAGGATTAGTGCTAACCACTAATGGTTAACCCCCTGACACTGACAGTGGGCCCCCAGCGCCACTAACCCCTAATTAGGATTAAACTAACCCTGTTTAACCCCCCTGTCACTGACGTGTGGACCCCACACGTCAGGTTTGACTCCAGCCAGCCGCAGTTGACCACTGACGTAATGCTGACGTCATGCTGGCGCAGTAATTATAATTTCTGGATTTAAATTTAATCAAGAAATTCCAGAATATTATTTAAACTTCAAAAATTCATAACTTTTATTTTGTAACTCCAAATTGGACAAATTATATATGAAAAATGATCAGAAAAATCCAATCTATCCATATGTACTATTTTCATGCATGATCAAACAAGTTAAATTGATGTTTTAAGCAGAACAAGGAAAAGCACTTTAAAAGGCCATGTTTGAGTTTGAAATTTGAATCTTTGATTCAAATTTGTTCAAACCCTTCTGGTTTTAGTTGCATTAGCCCAACACACTCATATTGCCATGTTTCATGCATGCATCATATTGTCGCATATTGTTTGGTGATGTTTGTGCATCGCTGTCCTTTACGACAGGTTCTGCCTCCGAGGAGTACCGTGATTACCCTAACGAAGAACCGTATCAGTGCATCGAACCATCATGCAAGCAACCAACCATTTGATCATATCGATACAATCCCATGTTCTCGCTCCTGCTCTCTTTTACTGCATTAAGACAACGCGTTTCAAACTGCTGTGTGCTACGGTAGTTGAACCCATTTCCTCTGCATGACCTGTCATTGCCACAGTAACTAGATGAAACCCACTAGCATGTGTAGGAGTTGATTGAGCCATATGTATGTGTTGTTCCTACCTTGCTATGCCTGCTATGCTTAGAGTCGTGTCAGGTCTGGTTCATCTGGGTGATGGGCTAGAGTGAAATGTTTATGTCGGTAATGAGAGTGGTGTGGTGAACACGATTTGGTAAAGGTATCGATGAGAGGCCATGTAGGAGTACATGGTGGGTTGTTTCATTGAAGCCGACCTTAAGCACTGAGATCTGTATATGTGATTTAAGATACAGCTACTACCATGCATTGGGCCCTGAAATATGACCCCGCTCGACTTCTTATTCACCCTAGCTCTCTGTCCAGGAGTTACAAGTAGTTTCTGGTGTTTGTAGCCTACTGGAGGCCGTGGACAGCGCTGACCGTAGGGGTGGGCTGTGATGCGGTAGGTACGTGGCCGGGTGTACCGAATACCCGTAAGGTATCTCGGGAACCCTGTTCACATCGTTCGGGGCCGTATGGGAAACCTCGGCCGGACTCCCTGCGGATGGAACCTGAATAGGCGATAAACCTGGACTAGAGGCTTAAGTGTTTAGGTAGGTCGTGGTCTACACCCACGTCGGCTTTCGCTTGAAGTCTGCCGAGCACATGTCGTGTGCAGACGCTAAGTGGTGGAAACATGTATGAAGAAGTACACCCCTGCAGGGTTATCATAATCTATTCGAATAGCCGCGTCCGCGGTAAGGACTACTTGGTTGCCTATACAGTTCATAGACAAGTAAATGGAAACTACTAAAAGCCTCAAGATAAGTGTGAGTGCCGAGGATGGCTCTTCCGTAGGAAGACGAAGGTGGATCCTCGGTAGTGTATTGAAGTGGTGAGTAGTGGACTCGTGTGCGCAAAACCTTTTCAAATTGAAGTATAGTAGGATATCCTAGCCAAGAGTCAAAGCTGGCTTGCTGCAATAACTCCACCAACCCTTCTTGATACTATGCATGTATGTAGGATCTGATGTAAGTCTTGCTGAGTACCTTTGTACTCATGTTGCTATAATCTACATTTTTACAGAAGACGCTGCAACCCCTTCTGATGGGTTCTATGTAGACGTTGACATCAACGAGTAGGCTAAAGACCCAGGTGGTGACCCTGAGCTTGTGATGGACCACGTAGTATAGTTAGGCTTTCCAAGCCTCTTTTATTTTACTAATTGTCTGTACTCAGACAATGTACTTTCGCTGCTGGTTTGTATGACTGTATGACTTGTATGTTGGGTCGTGAGACCCGTACCTTTGTGTATGTTATGTATGGCTCCCTGAGCCTTAAATAAAGTACTTGTGTCGTAGAGTCATGTTGTGATGCTTCGTTGTATTTGCACATATCGAGCATATTGTGTGTATGATTGAAATGCTTGGTATGTGTGGGATCTGACTATCTAGTTGTTTATCTTTAGTAGCCTCTCTTACCGGGAAATGTCTCCTAGTGTTACCGCTGAGCCATGGTAGCTTGCTACTGCTCTGGAACACTTAGGCTGGCCGGCATGTGTCCTTCTTCGTTCCTGTGTCTGTCCCTTCGGGGAAATGTCACGCTTTGAGTACCGGAGTCCTGTTAGCCCGCTACAGCCCGGTTTACCGGAGTCCTGCTAGCCCAGTGCTACAGCCCGGACCCACTTGCTGATGACCAACACGTTCGAAGCTGGGTCATGGATGCTTGTCCCTGTAAGTCTGTGCCACTTTGGGTTTACGACTAGTCATGTCAGCCCGGGCTCCTTATCATATGGATGCTAGCGACACTATCATATACGTGAGCCAAAAGGCGCAAACGGTCCCGGGAAAAGGTAAGACGACACCCGTGGGGATACCGTGCGTGAGGCCGCAAAGTGATATGAGGTGTTACCGGCTAGATCGATGTGACATCGAGTCGGGGTCTTGACATGGCCACTGGCCTATACGCACTAACCATCTACGTGGGGACAGTTATGGGCACTCGACCTCGTGGTATTAGCCGAAGCCTTCGTGACGTCAGCGACTGAGCGGCGTGTGCCGGATTGGACCGTAAGCCTACTCTTGTATTAAGGGGGCTAGTTCTGCTTCTGGTCGCGTACGCAACGTGCAGGTGTGCAATGGGTGATGGGCCCAGACCCCTGCGCCATAGGATTTAGACCGGCGTGCTGACCTCTCTGTTGTGCCTAGGTAGGGCTACGACATGTTGATCTTCCGAGGCCGGGCATGACCCAGAAAAGTGTGTCCGGACAAAGGGGATCGAGCGTGTTGGGAAATGTGGTGCACCCCTGCAGGGAAGTTGATTTATTCGAATAGACGTGTCCCTCGGTAAAAGGACGACTTAGAGTTGTACCTTGACCTTATGACAACTAGAACCGGATACTTAATAAAATACACCGTTCCAATGCCAGATACAACCAGTGATCGCTCTCTCACAGGGCGACGAGGGGAGGATCATCGGTTAGGATTATGCTATGCAGTGTTACTTGGTGAACTTACCATCTACTCTCTTCTCCTGCTGCAAGATGGAGGTGGCCAGAAGCGTAGTCTTCGATAGGACTAGCTATCCCCCTCTTATTCCAGCATTCTGTAGTTCAGTCCACATATGATAGCCTTATTCCATTTGATACCAATGCATACATATGTAGTGTAGCTCCTTGCTTTCGAGTACTTTGGATCAGTACTCACGGTTGCTTTGCTTCCCTTTTCCCCTTTCTATACCCGATTGCTGCGACCAGACGATGGATCCCAGGAGCTAGACGCCACCGTCGACGACGACTCCTACTACACTGGAGGTGCCTACTACTACGTGCAGCCCGCTGACGACGACCAGGAGTAGTTTAGGAGGATCCCAGGCAGGAGGTCTGCGCCTCTTTCGATATGTATCTCTGTTTGTGCTAGCCTTCTTAAGGCAAACTTGTTTAACTTATGTCTGTACTCAGATATTGTTGCTTCCACTGACTCGTCTATGATCGAGCTCTTGTATTCGAGCCCTCGATACCCCTGGCTTGTAATATGATGCTTGTATGACTTATTTTATTTGTAGAGTTGTGTTGTGATATCTTCCCGTGAGTCCCTGATCTTGATCGTACACATTTGCATGTATGATTAGTGGACTGCCTGTAGGAATTCCTGTCGGTGTCAAAACCGGCGGATCTCGGGTAGGGGGTCCCGAACTGTGCGTCCAGGCCGGATGGTAACAGGAGATAGGGGACACTTTGTTTTACCCAGGTTCGGGCCCTCTCAATGGAGGTAAAACCCTACTCCTTCTTGATTAATATTGATGATATGGGTAGTACAAGAGTAGATCTACCACGAGATCAAGGAGGCTAAACCCTAGAAGCTAGCCTATGGTATGATTGTTGTGTATGGAGTTGATTCTCCCCTACGGACTACAACCCACCGGTTTATATAGACACCGGATAGGGTTAGGGTTACACAGAGTCGGTTACAATGGTAGGAGATCTTGAATATCGCATCGCCAAGCTTGCCTTCCACGCCAAGGAAAGTCCCCTCCAGACACGGGACAAAGTCTTCAATCTTGTATCTTCATAGTCCAGGAATCCGGCTGAAGGTATAGTTCGGCTATCCGAACACCCCCTAATCCAGGACTCCCTCAGTAGCCCCTAAACCAGGCTTCAATGACGACGAGTCCGGCGCGCATATTGTCTTTGGCATTGCAAGGCGGGTTCCTCCTCCAAGTCCTTCATAGAAGATTGTAATCACCAAGAGTAGTGTTCGGCTCTGTAAAATAAGTTTCCACATATTGCCATAAAGAGAATAATATTAACACAAATCAAATCTGCTGACGTATTCTGCAGTGCACCATCACACCATAGCCAAGTCCTTTACTCGAATCGTTTTCACTTTTCCACCTCAGCATGTTTTGCGAGACGGTTTCCTTGGCACGTCTTGTCAAAGCAGAGATCGTGTGCCCCCTCTTTACGGGATCCTCATCAATACGGACGTGGGTAACCCAATCGTGCCCGTTAGCATGTTTTCTCGATTAAAGGCGAGTCCCAAACGGTTACGGGGAGGGCTCTTGGTATTCAACCTCTTATAAAGAGACCAAGGCCTTACTCCCTTTTTCAATCTCAAACGAGTTCGCCCGTCGCCTCGAGTTCCAACACCCTAGGCTTCAAATTCCAGGCGCTTCGGACCTTCGACAATGTCCGATTCAACCTCCAGGGCCGATGGATGCCCTCCTCCGTCACAGAGGGGGACGTGCTAAAGTTGAGAGAGGCTAAGTTCTTGACCGCCGAAATCCCGCATAGGTTGCCTGTTCAAGGGCAAGCTATTCCTAGTCCCCAGCCTGGCGAGGGCGTAGTGTTCATGTCTCACTTCCTTCGGGGGTTAGGCTTCCCGATGGATCCCTTCGTGAGGGGGCTACTGTTTTATTACGGGCTGGAACTTCATGACTTAGCTCCGGAGTCCATCCTCCATATTTCCTTATTCATTATGGTATGCGAAGCGTTCCTCCGTGTTACCCCTCACTTCGGATTGTGGCTCAAGACCTTTGGAGTGGAGCCGAAGATGATCGAGGGACGGCATGCAGAGTGAGGAGGCATTGTCATAAGTAAGAATGCTGATGCTCCATGGCCCGAGGGCTTCTTTCAAGAGGAGATCGGCTTGTGGCAACGAGAATGGTTCTATATCACCGCTCCCAGGAGCGCCAAGTGGGCGGCGCCTCCTGCCTTTCGCTCCGGTCCCCCACCACGGCTGGCGTCATGGGTCTACAAAGGATTAGATTGGGGGTTATCCAAAGACGTGCCCCTGTTGCAGGGCCGCATTAGGGATCTCCTAGTAGGAGACCTCAACCTGGTCAAGGTGACGCAGGTCATGCTGATTCGCCGAATACTGCCCGGCAAACGTCGCCCCCTTCGCCTGTGGGAGTTTAATCCAGAGGGACCGTGAACTCTCCAGAACTTCATGGGCGCAACGCCCGCGGAGATGTATAGACTGTTCTTCGGATCACAAGAGATGTGTCTGGATTTAACCGAGGACGCAGGTCTAAGCTGCAATCGCCCGGATACTCAGGTAAGCGACCTCGTGCCCGGACCTTCTATCCGTATAATCGTTATAAACTTGCCCCTAAAAGAGCCGTCCTTTTGAGCAGGAGTGGATAGCGAAGGAAAAGCTGATCAGGTGTCCGGCTCCCCTTCCTGAAACCAGGCCGGATCCTGTGCTGGACAGGATGCTGGAGACAATGCCTTTGGCGGGGGAGGACAAGGAAGCTATGGCCTCCTCGAAGGAGGCTGCTCCGAAGGGAGGAACCGACAATTCCTTTCTCGAGGGGAAGAAGAGAGCCGCCTCTGACAACCCGGAAACTGTTGTCTTGAAACAGGGGAGAAAATCCTCGTCAGAGGGTCCGGCGCCGGGGAGTTCCTCGGCCGGACTATGCCCTCAAGGGGATCGGCCCTCCAGCGAGCTGTAAGTAGAGAGAGGTGTTTCTTTTGAGGGATGAGAGAAATCTTTGATTTATATCTGAGAAGACTAACTGAAATTTTACCTTGCAGCTCGGACCTCAGCCCTTCTCAGCAGAGCTCGTCTTCGGGGGATCTTCTTCTGGAGATGATGGAGAGCGGGACGCCTCCCCCTGCCATGCCGCCTAGCGAGGCGGGCGACCCTGAGGTGTCGTCGCGGAGAGTTTCCCCGAATCCGGCAGGGGCGGAAGGCGGCAGTGCGGTCCCCCGAGGTTCTCCGCATCCGGCCTTCTAAAGGGGCCATAGGACAAGTCCGGCACCATCTGGTGCTCGGTCGGAGGAGCTAAAGATTCTGCTGGGGCGAGCTTCTATCTCAGAGGAGCATCGTGCATTGATTGGCACGGTGATTGAAAGGATTTCATCCGCAGAAAATGGATTGCATGAGGCCGTTAAAAGTTTACTGACGGGTTTTGAGGTACGTTAGATAATGTACACTTTTGTTAGTTGAGCATAAATAAGATGTGCCCTGTGTAGATAGTAGCCCCTGAGACTCTGCGTGTTGTCAAGAAATGACGGCATGTAGAGGATCATAATCCCAGGTCTAAGATGTCGCCTTTGAATGTAGGTGGCGAGGTGTCCGGAATCAAGCCGGACTAATGATGTGGCCGAACTAAAGCGGCAACTGGACATGGCGGATGCCGACATCGCGCTTGTCAATAAGCGGCTTGATGAGGCTCAAGGTATGGAATTCTTCGGGCGGCGCCAGGTAAGAGGAGATTTATACCAGTGTCTTACAATGTGTGTACTTGACGCAGATGGTGCGGCCGCCGTGGAGAATCTTAGGGCAAAAATTGCCCGAGCGAAGGAGCAAGCCAGAAAAAGCGATGCGGCTGCCAAGGAGGCCCTTGAAGAGCTGAGAGCCGAACAGGCTGCTCATTGCTAAAGCAAAGAGGAGATGGCCGAGATGGCCGAAGAGTTAAGAAGCGCTACCGCCTGTTGCAAACTTCTTGAAAAAGAAGACCAGGCAAAACAGAAGGATTTAGAAAAGGCCATTGCCGATGCCAAGGACGCTCGCTCTGCGATGAGAGCTGCAAAAGAGGAGCTACGTCAGGCCGAACAGATTGCGGCTGGAAAGCCCTTTATGCTGCGGAGGAAGTTTTGTGATCCAAAGTTTGCTCCGTTGGACCAGATGTGGAGTGTGAAGGACACCTATCTGGACTTGGCAACAAGTGCCGCTGATGCGACCGAACACTTTCGAGATCAGAAAGATTGCGAAGTGGAAAAGCTTTTCTGGTCGCAGTTTCATAATCCAGAGCGTCCACTGGCAGTGGATGATCGTTTGGCTCAATGGGCCGAACTGAATAGGTTGTCCGGACTCGCCATGAAGTACGTCATGGATCATCTGTGGCCGGGGATATCGGAGCCGAAGAGCTATTTCATCTTGGTGCAGCAATTCCTTGACGCGGTGCCGCGTATAAATGCAATTAAGAGGTCAGCATGCATAGAGGGCGCACGGATGGCTCTTGCCCGTGTTAAGACATATGGGCAGAGATGGAGGCCACTGTTGTTGCGTCCCGAGATTCGGACCAAAGCCGAGTACCTTCCGAGCACTATTTTCAAGAAGTTCTTGAAGGCACTCGTGTAATAGAGACGCAGTGCCCGAAAGATGCTATGTTAAGATAGCATATGTAATTATGAAGTAATATTTTGATAAACTTTAGTGGCTTATTTTATACTTGTGCCTCCAAGTATTGTAAACACCTTCTAATCGGCCGTTTTAATATATATATATATATATATATATATATATATGTATATGTATAGAATCTGAAAGATGGCAGTCGTTGGCTTCAGCCCCCACGCACATAGTGCGGGGGTGCTCGCAGAAGACGCATTCTCACACTTAACCCAACGTCTTGGTCCTACAAAGGAGGTGATAGCGCAGCGGGCCAGGCAACCGGACTATAATGCTTTAACACTTTCACTTAGCCATAGGAGTTTGAAAATGAGACTCTTTAGGTAGCTCCTTGGTGGCAACTGCGCTCGTCCGAATTCGGGGCGCGTATGTGCCTGACCGGGAAGCGGTCCTTCGTCAAAGCGGAGGAATCCGATAGATTCCGATCAGTCATCGAGTGGCTGACCAGTCTCACGCTACATCATGACAGTCAGTTTTCGGCTTTCTCTACTGAGGTGCTCGCCCTGGCCGAACCGGGCACATAATCGCAGTAGTTCTCCTGGTGCTACCTTAGCCGATAAAGCGGAACATAAGGTAGCCGAACTCAGGAGCCGGGCAACCCAACATTTGACCAAAGACATGATTCGGAGCTGATGCATATAATGCCAAAACTCGCGACGCCGAACACTCCCTAAGGTGTTCGGTCTTTATGAGTGCGGGCCAAACTACACTCTTCATTGAAAAATCCCCTAGTGTCCAGGTACGTGCAAAAATTCTGACGTGGCCACATGCCAAGACGCCAGCCTCCTCCTTGGTTATATTAGAAAGAAAAACCAAGGGATGTGTAGCAACAAGAGACAGTAAAAAAGGTTTACGCAGGATCTTAATCTAAAAAGAATCCTTTAGGATGGGTCCCTACTGCACGTCTGCGCCTGTATCTCCGTTGTGCCGTATCCTGGATGGGCGCCGCATGACGTTCATCTGTAAAAGAGAGGAACTGAGTTGAAAACGGGTCATGCAGAAAAAGGAAAGAAACTTAAAATAAGCAAAGTATAAAGTAAGATATGGAATTTTGAGCTTTATTGTCTCTTATTGTATATGCGTGGAGCCCCTTGTGCGGGGGTATATGGCTTCTAGGCCTGCATCAATGATGATTCTGCACCGAACTCGTCTATCCGCGTTCGTGGTCTTTAAATGACCTATTTTGAAGTTTTTTGGCCAGTGAGGCCATTTTGCTGTGGGGCTTGTTAAAGCGGCCGCACTGTCCTCCGCTTGGGGAGGCGCACTTTAGTGCTTCCCCATCAAAGAGATGATGCCTCGTGGACCGGGCATCTTAAGCGTAAGAGATGCATAATGTGGTATTGCGTTAAATCGAGCGAAAGCTTCACGTCCCAGTAGTGCTTGATAGCGACTTGAGAACGGGACGACGTGGAAGGTCAGCTTTTCGCGACGGAGGTTATTGGCAGAGCCGAATGTGACTATGAGCCGAAGAAAACCCGTACAATGGGTGTCCGGACCAGGTATTACCCCTTGAAAGGAGGTTTTGCTGCGGCGGATTCTTGCTGGGTTTATCCCCATGTGCTGTATTGTATCCTGATATATCAGGTTTAGTCCGCTGCCGCCGTCCATAAGGACATTTGAAAACTTGAGTCCGCCAATTTTTGGATCGAGTATCAAGGCAGTCCATCCTACATTCTTGATATTCCTAGAATAATCTAGTTGATCGAAGGTGATCGGTTTTGACAACCAGTGGCAGGATCCTTTGGGGATGGGCCGTGTGGTGCGTACCTTTACGGGCACCGCACGTTTTGTTATGTGAAGTGAGTTCACTGTTTTTACTTCTTGTGGGAAGTTCTTTTGTTTCCTGGTGCTCTGTTGTTGGGGTTCGTCCTTGTCTTCGCTTGGTGTGTCGAGCCCCTTGCGTTCGGCATTGAGTCTGCCGGATTGTTTGAAGACCCAACAGTCTCTGTGGGTATGGTTAGCAGGCTTCCCGGGAGTGCTGTGTATCTAACATATCCTGTCCAGGATTTTATTTAAGTTGGATGGATCGTCCCTGTTATCCTGGAGGGGCGATTTTCCTGATTTTGGCGTGAGCCTTTGAATCCGGCATTGACTGTCGTGCTCTTCGGACGTTTGTCCTTAGTCCGGCGACGGTCCTTGTTGCGTCGCGGTCTTCCGTTTCCATCCCTGGCTTTGGATGTACTTGGGTCGCTGGGGCCGCACCTTGCCGACCAGCTGTCCTCTCCTGCACAAAAGCGGGTCATGAGGCTTGTTAGTGCGGCCATTGTTCTTGGCTTTTCTTGGCCGAGGTGTCTGGCGAGCCATTCGTCTCGGATGTTATGTCTGAAAGCTGCTAAGGCTTCGGGGTCCGGATAGTCGACTATCTGATTCTTTTTAGTGAGGAATCTATTCCAGAACTGCCGAGCTGATTCTCCGGGTTGTTGAGTTATGTGACTAAGATCGTCTGCATCCGGAGGGCGGACATAGGTCCCTTGAAAGTTTGCTCAGAAAGCATCCTCGAGCTCTTCCCAGCTTCCAATTGAGTTTTTGGGAAGGTTTTTAAGCCAATGCCGGGCTGGCCCTTTAAGCTTGAGGGGTAGATATTTTATGGCGTGGAGATCATCTCCTCTAGCCATGTGTATGTGGAGGACATAATCCTCGATCCAGACTCCAGGGTCTGTTGTACCATCGTATGCCTCTATGTTTACGGGTTTGAATCCCTCTAGGAATTCGTAGTCCAGGACCTCCTCGGTGAAACATAGGGGGTGTGCGGCACCCCTGTATTTGGGTATGCCGGACTCTGATGATGGCTTCATAGCGTTGCTTACGAGAGCTTGCTTTCTTGGCCCATAAATGGACCTGACTGGGCCATGATGTGAATCCTTAAGAGGGTCGCATGCCGATTTAGGTGCAGCGCCGCTTGTCTCTTTATGGGGTCGTCTATCCGACCGTGCGGCTTTTTCGTTTTTTGAATGCGAGGGTTCTGAGGCCTCTTCGTCGAATTCAGGCAGTAGCTTTCTTTTCGGATAGCTTTTAGTGCGGCGACTGTCGCCATACTTATCTGTGGCATTGATTACCTTGCTCCATCTGATCCGGAGCGCATCTTCTGCTGCTTTTAGCTTCCGTTTCTGCTTTTTTAGGCTGCGTGCAGTTGCAACGAGCCTCTCATGGAGATTTTTCTGCTCCATAGGTTTATTTGGCGTGAGGTCGTCCGGAATGCCGTTTTCGCTGGGGGAGGGATGTTCGGTTTGTCTATCCGTGTTGCCCTGTTCGGACGGTTGCTCTAAGGCATGTTCGTCGTCTACTGGCTTGTCCTGCTCTATGGCTGGGTTTTTGTCGAGGCGGGGCTTGGGCCGGCGTTTGCGCCGACGCCTTGATTGCTTTTAGGGGGGTCGATCTCTCGTCCTATCCCCTTTTTCCTCGTTGTCGCTTCCCTTAGGGGTGTCCACCGTGTACACATCGTGAGATGAGGTGGCTGTCCAATGCCCGATGGGCGTTGGTTTGTCGGTATCTCCTCCATCGTCATCCATGCTGTCGATGTCTTTGGAGCCGAAGTCAGGCATGTCGGTTAGATCGTCGACAGTGGCTATAAAGTGGGTGGTGGGTGGGTTTTGGATTTCTTCATCGTTCGCATCCCATCCTTGCTGACCGTAGTCCGGCCAGGGCTCTCCTGACAATGAGAGAGACTTTAGAGAATTCAGGATGTCGCCGAAGGGCGAGTGCTGAAAGATGTCTGTGGCGGTGAACTCCATCATCGGCGCCCAATCGAATTCGATTGGTAGGGGCGCGGGGGGTTCGGAGTCCGGGATGGAGTCCGGGCCCTTGGAGTCACGGGTTGTGCAGAGTGCGGGGCTAGCGTTCGGCTCGATCGTTTTTGGGATCGCAGCCCCTGAGGTGACGTCCAACCGCTCATCCTCGATTGGCGCAGTGGGTTCCGAATCAATGGTCGGAACCGATGCGTGTTCGGCCTCCAAGGCGCTGTTCGGCGGCAGAGCTATATCATGCCCATCGAGACAGTGCGGCACGCTTGGCTGTGGCTCGAATCCGTCGAAGATCAAGTCTCCGCGGATGTCAGCCATGTAATTTAGGCTTCCAAATCTGACCTGATGGCCAGGGGCGTAGCTTTCGATCTGCTCAAGGTGGCCAAGCGAATTGGCCCGCAGTGCGAAGCCGCCGAAGACGAAGATCTGTCCGGGGAGAAAAGTCTCACCCTGGACTGCATCGTTATTGAAGATCGAAGGGGCCATCGGGCCTAAAGGCGATGACACAGAGGAACTCTCAATGAAAGCACCAATGTCGGTGTCAAAACCGGCGGATCTCGGGTAGGGGGTCCCGAACTGTGCGTCTAGGCCGGATGGTAACAGGAGACAGGGGACACTTTGTTTTACCCAGGTTCGGGCCCTCTCGATGGAGGTAAAACCCTACTCCTGCTTGATTAATATTGATGATATGGGTAGTACAAGAGTAGATCTACCACGAGATCAAGGAGGCTAAACCCTAGAAGCTAGCCTATGGTATGATTGTTGTGTATGGAGTTGATTCTCCCCTACGGACTACAACCCTCCGGTTTATATAGACACCGGATAGGGTTAGGGTTACACAAAGTCGGTTACAATGGTAGGAGATCTTGAATATCGCATCGCCAAGCTTGCCTTCCACGCCAAGGAAAGTCCCATCCGGACACGGGACGAAGTCTTCAATCTTGTATCTTCATAGTCCAGGAGTCCGGCTGAAGGTATAGTCCGGCTATCCGAACACCCCCTAATCCAGGACTCCCTCAATCCCCCTTCCGCACTCCTTGGCCGAAGTTGAGTTTTGTCATTCCAAAACTTTTTACTAACATGGTTGTGTGTCTTACGGGCCCACGTCGCCATTTGGGTGGTATTAGGATCTTTTATTCCTCGTCTATACTCTGGGACTCTGATCTCTCTTCTATTCGGGTTAAATGATTTTGCTAACTCTAACATTAGGATCTCGTGATCACTTTCATCCGGAGAGCACCTTATTACCGATGATTGTCTGTTGCACCAGAAGATTCCGAGGTTACTCTACGATGTTCTCCTGAGACACTCGCACCCACTGCCTTTGCAAATTCCCTACCACTGTTATATCTCTATTGATAACTGCATACACATGCCATTCTTACATTCAATCCCATTGATCTTGTTATTACAAGATGCCCTGAACTGCTCCCTGTTGTTTCGAGAATCCTTTGAGCTTACTGCCTTGCAGTTCCTTGTCACCTGAATACCCCTACGGATAATTTTGTGCAACCTATCGAGTATCCGCTCATCCCAGTTGATTCATGTATTACACAAAATTCTTCAAAATAACATTTGATCTTCTCAAAATCCTCAACAGCCTAGTGCTCTTGAAATTTTTGCTTGCTTGCATTATGGTTAATCCCATACGTATAGTAATCTTATTGGCAGCCTTTGTCACTATTATTTTGAGTCCACTGATTCAATATGTTGTGAATGCTCGCAATCCTCAACTCAGATCCTAGAATTCATCCTTTCGGCTCAGACATCATTTTAAAATATCAGCTGGATATCAACCAATCAAATTGACGTCGATTGTACCCCTAATGCCTATTCAGCTTATCCATTCTTAATCAGATTGTTGGCTTATGATCCCTTGATTTGGAAATGATAATTCCTTTGCATTTGAGCTTTGAGTTAGTCAGTTGTTTCTATACTCCAATGCCTTTGCATTGTTTCTTCTTCTGATTGTGTGTCGATGCTCACATCAGCTCCGTTGTGTACCGTCAAATCCTTTGTTGAATTATCATCCAACAGTGTCCTTCATATTCAATAAGCTTGAGAGTCTTTCCTCGGATACATAATGCCTTTGGTAAATTGTATCTTCTGCTTTCTAAACCATGTGTTGCTTTCGAGCTTGCATGAATTACTCCTGGAGTTGTGGTATATGTTTCTGAGATGCCCCGACGGGTTGAACATATACCTTCATTAATGTGTGTGGACCCAAAAGTCTTCATGGGTCATAACCTTCTGGTATTCCGCCAGTTAAACTTTCAAACTCTAAACATTCTTAATCGAGAGCAGTAAATGAGAAGTTGTGTATTGGAGAAGTGGGAGTCGATCTTGAACCTTGCATTCATGCCCATGGACACGATGCTGAGCTTATCATGGATGCTACTCTTAAACCCTCTTTGGTATAAGTTCATCTTATATGGGAATTGGTCTTTTGCAACCGTGGTTCCGACCATATTTTCTCTTGATTCCATTTCTCGGACAAGTTTGAGTACTTGCCTTCTACAGACCAATACGCCTGTCCGACCTCTACTTTGATATGCCTTCTTTTATTACCCCCATGGTATCTCGAGGATATATCTTATGAATTTCCGATGAAGTAGTACCTTCCCTGTCATAGTGACTCCACGGGTTCTCGGTTGTCGTCAACCGAGAACATCGATAAGTGAACCGAGTCCGCACTCTGATTCAGTAACTCTAAGTAATTTTCGTTGCTTACGAGTTTATTAATGCTTCAAGTCTTCCCAAGCCTATTTGGCTATATCATTGTCGTGATGTTTTTAACCGTGCTACCTGGTCCTTCCCGGAGCACAAATTTTGAGGTGAGCTAAGCTTACATCGACCTTACTCGACTTATCGTTCACCTCAAACAACAAGCTTGATTCCGAGTTGATGCCGTATCCATGGTTCCAATAACCTTTTGCTTCATCATTCCTTTGACTTGATGTCATCGTCATCGATTACATCCTCATGGAATCTCTCGACAATTGTGCCATGATCATCATCAAAATTTTGAGCTCTTCCAGGATATCAATCGAATTCGTGATGAGGAATACCATCCTTGCCCTCGATGATTTGTTATCATCGACAACATTATTGCCTCCCCTCCGACACAAACTTGATCATGTTATGGAGTGTAACGCCCCGGACACACCCGCCGGTGGTCATTACTCCTGGCGGGATCTAGACTGGCCCCACAGATCAATACTAGTCTTTTCTGCGCACTTTGTCCTCACTCATGCGCACCCGGGAGCAACTTCCTGGTCGGTCACCCATCCGGGCACTACTCCAAGCTGAGCACGCTTAACTTTGGAGTTTTGTCCGAATTGGCTCCCGGAAAAGAAGGAATTCCTTATTGATATGAGTAGTCTATCATCCCTAATAAGCCAGGCCATCACATGGAGCTCCTTGCTATCTAGCTTATGTTATGTTCTACCTTGGGTACCATTGTCCTTTATGTCAAGAATGTCGCGAGAATTTCACCACCCCTTAAGAATTCTTGATACAAGTGATATTTATTACCACCACCATTCTTTTCTTGGTCCCCATGATGTTTCTAACCGGAATACCGACAAATGGTTAGTGATGTATAAATTCAAAACTTCTAGCAACCCTATTGCTTTGACACTAATGGTCAATAGCTCCACTCTAAGTCTATTTCTTATTGAATCATCATTCAAACATTGATCGTTCTACTTAGTCCAGATTTCCGGGTGCACCTTTCTATCATTGTTCAATTGTGTATGTTGCCATCGAACATACATCATTATATCATTTGATCTGACTAATGTTATCTCCTTGTTCACATAATTGTGGAAATCATCTTTTGTTAATCTTGATGAGTTGTCGCTGAGTCCATCAGCCACCCCCCTCGTCATTCCCTTGGATTAATGATGAACTCTTGTTTCAGAACTCGCCTCCATAGTTCATTTCTCGAGAATCTTACAATGCCATCTCGTCAATTTGTGTCGCACCTTTTTCTTCTCAGGCATCCTGAGTCTGAGGTATCCTGACACCAATCGGAACTGAATCTCAGTTAGATATGATAGTTGGAACATATTCCCAAGAGTTATAACATTGGTCTTTAACCCGATAAGGTGATGTCATCCTAACGCACCTGCCCGGAAGATCTATTGTTATAGTTCCCTTTTCAGCAAGGTTATCCACTCTTCCATGAGGAATTGTAAGACTTATTCTACAAGTTGTTCCTGATGAATCCTTCGTGTATCCAAAGTCTGACCTTTGCTCGAAGACCATGTCAGTGATATCTCGAAGCATGTCGGTGGTACTCCAATTTTCAACAAGAACGTTTGAAGCCCAATGCTTAATTTTCTTGGTCAATTATCCAAACACCGTTGTATGGGTAACGTCATGAAATTCCTCTCCCCTTACCTAAATGGTTTTCTACCTTCTATCTGGTCTTGGATATCATGCTCTGCTTGTCCTTGGGAAGGATATATCCCTGAAATATGTGTTTAAACACATTTTCCTTTCCATTGTTCTGTTTAACCTTTCTTGTGATCCATATGAACTAAGCAGTAATATTCTCCTGCTTATGTAAACACCTTGGTGTACAACTGTGTCAGTAAGACCCTATTGCTTTTGTTGATAGCATTCTGGTAACCACCGATGGATGAGAACTTTTCCTATTGGTCCGCCTCAATCAACGAGCAGGAAAATGGTTCTCTTCGTCCTCGCCTTGGTACCAATGGTTGTTGCCAACATAATCGATAGTCTATCCTCTGACATGCCTTGCTTACATGATCATGCAAGATGTCATCCCCCTTCCTACTTTTAACCCACATGGTGCGCCCATAACCCACAGTTCCACAGGATCGAAACCTGACTCTCCTGTACACCATGTTGTCAAAGTTATTCCTCACGCTTGACTTCGTGTGAAATTCACGGGCCACCTGCCTAGTGATCAATTCTGGTATCAAACACAATACTTGTTCCCGTTGCTTTGAACCCCCTTTCACCTTCTGATTAGGCATCGAACGATTGCCTATCCGTTTGAAACTTCTCATGGTACCTCCTTACTTTGCTCTCGATATTTTCGGAGGTTTCAATTCGAGAGTTACTTCCGACTCCCTCCCCGATGTTATCTACCAGATAGTCAACCTTGCCGAGGTCCGTTCTCCCGGAATGCTCCCCCTTTATTCTTTCATAAGTACGATGGAGTTTCCGAAGAAAGGATGCCGACTTCATCTTAATGACCTGAAGCAGAAAAATGAAGACATCAATGTAATGGATCGACCACTTCGAGAAGAGCAGTCAAGACCGAGAAGATACGTTAGAATTTCGTGACCAGATCTTTCCCCCTCACTTCCCCTCGTAAATCTCGGGACGAGATTTCTTGTAGTGGAGGAGAATTGTGACGCCTGGATAATAAGGCTACAGTAATCCCACGTTAACGATGCCACGTCACCTCGGTTAATGTTGCTAATCTCGCGTTAGTTCGAAACCGATTCAAATTCAAAATCAAGCGAACAATAAAAGTTTTCAAATATTAAAACTAAAATGTTCGGAGTGAACCAAATATTGCATAGGTAATTATGGTGGAGAAACCAAACTTTTATAAAAGTTTTAAATATTCAAATGGTAATAAAACAGTAGCAAAAACTATTATTTAAATACTTTTAAATAAAATAATAATTACAAAACTATTTTATTTAGGTACCAAAGTTATTGTGGCAGAGGTATAATTAGTATTGCAAATTTGGGTATTAATTAGATATTTTACAAACAAAAGTAAATTGGGAAATAAAATAAAAACAGTAAAAGTATAATAAGAAAATAGAAAAAAAGAAAGCAAAAGAAAAGAAAAAAAACCTGACTCCCACTGGGCATTGGCCCACCCAACAACTTGGCACACCAGCCAACCCAACTAGCCCACATAACCCCCAACGGTCAGCTTCTTCGCCCTCTTCCTCTGACCAGTCGCTACAGGGGCTCGTCCCGCCCCAACCACCTCACCGGCGTCGAGGGCGAGCGGATAAGGGCCGCCCCCTGCCCCCTCGGTCCTCTCCCACCCCCGCACTCACCCACTCCTCTCTCCATCCTCTCCCTTTTGCTTTCCCCTCCTCCAGATCCACTCATGGACGCCCATGCCGTCGCCGTTTCTTCGCCGCCCGCGTTGCCAACAGCCTCTCCGTGTCAAGCCGGCAGGTCCACGGGCTCCATCGGCTTCTACTCCTTCGACTACACTACTGGATCGAGCCGGGGAGCCGCTCCATCGTCTTCGCCGTTGGTCGTCACCGCTGCCCCGTCATGGATCCATGCTCCGGCGCATCCCCGAGCCTCCCCGAATGCGCCATCGACCTCCGCTGTGAGCCCCATGCTGATTACCCTCATCTCCCGTACGTTTTGTCGCCATAGTCGCCTGTACAAGCCGGTGCCCGCCATAGCCGTAGCTCAGCGTCCACGTACGTGCTACTGCCGGTGGCGCCCGCTCGTAGACCACATCCCGCAGCCGCCTCTGCTCGCGCCCTCGACACCCGCGTGTGTGTGGCCAGTCCCATCGCGCTCGCTGTTGCGGCGCAATCTTGCACCTGGCCTCACCTGGCCCGCGCCCGCGCTCCCCCTGCTGCTCGCCGTAGTTGCCGCTAAAGCCGCCGCCGCCCTCGCGCGCGCGCTCCGCTAGGCCCTGCCGCCCCATCGCCGTGACCAACCGCGCACGCGGCCACGCCACCTACGCCCGCCTACCTCTGCCCCCTCGCCCCGCTTCCATTCCCGCCGCCCGTCGTGGCCTCTGGCCACCAGCGCACTATCGCCGCCCTCTCCGCCCCTCGCCGGCTCTACCCGCTGTGCCCCATCCCTCACTGCGCCGCTGCCACCGGCGGCTGCCTCTGGCCG